>NC_041004.1:1764618-1793578 GCF_004193775.1 Glycine soja
TATAATTGATACACTTAAAAATATTTATTTATTATGATAAATTTAATTATATAAAAATAATCATTTTTCTTATAAAATATACCTTATATATATGTTATTTAAAATTAGTTTCTGATATTCTATTTCATTTAAATTTTTTTAATGATATTAAAAGTAAAAGAAGATATATAAGGAGATTATTTATATAATATATTTTTATAACATTATTTTTCTTTTTATCTCTATTTTATGATTCAGTTTTTTTATGAGTCACAATTCATTCTCTTCCTTTTCAATTTGATATATGATAATTGTATAATTTTTTTTAACAGTTTTATGGTAAAAAAATATTTTTTTTCTTAAACTTTTAACATGAAATTCAGTCTTTGCTTATAGAAATTTTTCATTTTTTTAATAAATAAAAGATATGTAACGATATCACAATAGATATAATTATGATATAATATTTTCATATGAATTTTTAAAAATCATAAATTTGAATTACATTAGTAGTTGTTATCATTATCATTATCTTAATATAATGATATATACATTAATCCCCTAATTAAGATGTTCATAACAACCTGTATTTATCATTTTACAAGATTAAAGTGATTATCGTTTTATATTTCCAAGGACTTATATACACTGATTAAAAAGACTTTTCAGCTTGTATACACCTTATAGATACAAAATATTCTTCCACATATAAAGAATGGACTACATTATTTGTACAGAGCTATATATATCCACCACGTATAGATTGAACATACAGTCATACATTAACCACATTATTATTTTGAATATGTATACTTTTATCTGTCTCTGATTATTGGAAACCAAATTCCACACATGCAAACTCTCTTTCATTGAACCTTGGTTTTGGGACAGTGCAGTGACCATAGCAGAAGAAGCTGTGATGTCAAAGGCAGCAGAGCAAGCTCGTAGTTTATTTGGAATTTGTCTCTCACACAGACCCAAATGGCAACAATTCCTCATTTGTTCTTCTGGTTTCTTCTTTGGATATCTAGTTAATGGCATATGTGAGGTACTATATAGGGTATATACATATGTACATGTACTGATTAATTGGTTAATTTTCTTCAATATTATTTGGTGGTTTGAATCTGTAAAACCACTGTAATAGGCCATGGTCTTTTATGTTTTCTGGAGAAGAGAGAAAATAATGAGTTTATTGTTTCTTTCTGTTTGTGGAAACGAGGACAAGGTGAGTGGCTTGGAGATCAATCATGCTTTTGGGATTTTCATTGGAAATTTGGGCTCCAATTGTACTATTTCTGCATGCAACTCTAGTCAATCATCCAGATAAATAAATTGTTTGTGTGCTGCATCCGAATCATTGCAGTTTCTGGTATGTGAAGTTATACCGCAAAATAATCCCTTTTTCTAATGCTTATAATATGTGTATAACAGGCTTCAGTTTATGTGAATTTCAAAACCTGGGTACTTTTTCATTTGTTAACTATAATAGATCGATTAGAGCTTTTTGATTGGGGATATTTTCAATATAATGAAATAGTTGACTTGGTTTGTTATTTCAGCTATGGTTGGTACTTGGCATTTGTTCAAGGATTTGTTTACTTGTTTCTGATTTGTCTCCAAGGGTTCGCAAGGAAGCAAACGGAGATGAACCAATGGAAAACTTATGTGAAGCTTTCTGCTGTACCTATGGTTCCCATGCACGGGGGATCATTGGCTTTCCTTGACTACACAAATCTCAAATCCATGAAAGTAAGTTAAAGAAAACTTTGAATAATTTACTACTCCTACGATGTTATTATTTTTTTTGTTGATCATCAAAATATAATAGTTTTTTAAAAAAAATTATTTTATAAAGAAATAAAATTTTCCACTGAAAAAAAAAAAGTAAACTATAACTAAACTTTTAAGAGAAAAACAAATGATTTATAAATTAAATTTTTGAAAGAAACAGATAAATTAAAATTATTAAAAAGGTTGGTGGATAAATTATAAAAACAAGTTTTTTCATTAGAAGGAGATAAAATAAATAACTTATAAAATTATTTTTTAATTAATATTTCAAAATTAGATAGTGTTTATTTTCTATAAAGTTTAGTATTAAAATTTTATTTATTTAAAATAAAAAATTAAAATTTTGGGTATAAAGACAATTGAATTGTCCAATCCAAGTAAAAACTTATACAAGATAAGATTTTAACAAATGAAAAGAATTGAAATAAAAATAATTCAAATTGTACTTATTCCAAATTCGTTAAAATTTTGACTCTTCGAGTTTGCGTACAAAGTGAAATTTTAAAATTTCCCGCCAAAAACACCTTATAAAAACATACATGCATGGCTTGTTTTTCATCACAAAAGTTTCCGGTTTCCCTCTGACAGTCTCTCGTACTGCCTCTTGCATAGCAAGAAGTCTTTACCAGTCTTATAAATATAGGATTTGTGTTTGTTTTTCTCTCCTGAAATTGATTCGAATAATCATGGCACTAATAACTCAAGAAATTGGAGGGTATGGGATAACATCATCAACTTGTCCTTATTGGCAAATTAGGAGATGCAACAGAGATCCTTTCATGTTCTTGCATAGAACGGCACCGCCACCAACAAGTACGTGTAAATACTGGATGAATGGTAACTGCAAATTCGGTGATCAGTGTCGGAGTTTACATTCATGGTCAGATGTGGAGGCAACTTTTGTTGGCATGCAGCATGTTTTTTTGGTATGTTTTTCCTTTTTTTGTTTTGCAATCACCAAATACTCAAGAGCAAAACAAATCTAGAGGTTTTAGGCCATCAACATTACTTTTTTCTTTAAAGTCAAAAACAAAACAAAAAATTCCTCTTAATTTTTTATTTAGGTCTTTTGTTGGATTGGTCTTGGATGCAATGAGTTTGTTGCCGAGTTTATTCATTTTGCTAACATGCAAATACTTCCACAGGACGATAACCCAAGACCTACAAGATTGGTTTGGTGGACCCCACCTCCCAGAGGATTCTTTAAACTCAACTGTGATGGGGCCTTCACTGTTTATGGAAATAAAGGAGCTGCAGGAGGAGTTCTGAGGGATTGGAAGGGTGAATTTATTCTTGGCTTTTCCGATGCCTTGATCGAGTGTTCTTCCGCGTTAGAGGCTGAATTATGGGCCATCAAGATTGGAATGCAAACAGTAGTGGCAAGGGGATACAGAAATTTAATTGTGGAGAGTGATTCTCTAAAAGCTATTCAGATCATTAATGCTCACAAGGGTGATTTTCTTCGATCTTCTATCCAACACATGACTCGGATGGTTGACCGAATTTGTTGGAATCATGTATATAGAGAAACTAATTCGGTAGCAGATGGTTTTGCTAAACATGGGTTATCCTTGTCTCAAGACCAGAGCATCAGAGTTTTTGACTCTGCTCCTGATTTCATTGAGTCTCGTTTGTATGGAGATAGAATTGGAAAAATATACTGCAGATGATCGATTTTCCTCTTAATTTGATTGGGGTCTGTATTTTTTGTTGACCCTTTGGAACCATTTTTCTTTGATCAAGTATCTCTCTTTGTTATGTTAATATTGTTAAAAAAAACATTGTGGAATACAACAATTGAGCAAGTGTGTGTCTGATTTTACCATGGGTTAGCATTGTTTCTTGTTTCATGTTCGGAAATATGTGTATAACACCTCCGGTCTAGATAAACTTCCTAATTTTGAAGTTTTTTTTTTCTTTGTTAAACTTGATTTGAGGTCTGATCATTGGGGACCTTTTTTGATAATATTAATGACTGACTTGCTTTCTTATTCTGACTATAGATATGTTTGGAATTTCACATTTATTCAAGGATTTGTAATAATTAATTAATATAAATGTGTTTCTTCTGAATTAAAAAATAAAAATAAATTTTAATGGAATTTAGGGTAAAAAATAATAGCCAATAGATTACCATTACAATAACTATAATTATAATAAATAATTGAGAATCGATTTAAATGTTTTGAATAAATAAAAAATTATATTATAGTTTAAATTTTTTATTATAAATTTAAAATATAATTTATATACTTAAAAATATTTATTTGTTATAAAAAAATTAATTATAGTAAAATAATCATTTTTCTTATAAAATATACTTAATACTAATTGAAATATTATACGTATAAATATCATGGAAGTCGCTAACCACAAAAGGAAACGATATTTTGATTATGTGTAGAAAGATAAAAAGATATGAAATTATTTTAAATTTTGTCTTTGCACTGTTAAACAAAAATTTTGTTACTTCAAGAATGCACATCTAGATACACAAATTAATATTTTTTTAATTTATTATTGTTGTGTATTTCAAATGTAAAATAGATCCTAATTGTTATCAAGATTACACTCGAGATGGGAAATGATTATAAAATATCACTTGCATGCATTGTCATGTTTACTAAGTTGATAGACCATTACAAGGTACTTGTCACATGCTCCTTGCTTGCCTAGCTACCTACTCTCTTAGTCACATTTTCCTTCCTCTTAGTAAGTTTTTTTATTCTTTTAGATAATAAAATGTGGAGATTAGCAATGGAAGTGTGTAATATATCTATTATGAGTGGTTTTGAGATGAATTCCGTCTAGAGAACAGATGATTTTCCACTCACAATTGTTGGAAAGGTTAGTTTCTATATGATTTTTGTTTTATTTTGTTTTATTCACATAATTCAAGATGCTTGTCATTTTTTCTTAAGTGTCTCGTGTCCGCCAATTTCTTGAGTCACTATTGCTATCTTTACCTTCATGATTTCGAATGGATGACAAGAGAGAGAATCAAACCCGCTCAATTCAACCCAATATTTATAGTAAAATAAAAGTAATTTCTACTTTATAGAATCTCATGTCTCAATTAAGAGGAGTCATGAAAAGAACGAGTTCAAAATCTCGATCAATTCTTTTTTCAAATCCTGTCGACAGCTGCGCAAGCTCTTTGCGCGTGCCATAAATGGCCTACAAATAGGGAGAATCCTAGAACAAGATGAGAAGTAAAAAGTCCTGTGCAGAGAAGTAAACTCATTCGAGTGATGAAAACAGAGGAGGACTTTTGAAGGATCATCACACATAAAATTTTGAACCTTTTAGCGGAATAATCAGAAATCTTGGGCGAGAAATTTTATCTTCTATATAATTTCTGTTTTATTTTGTTCTCCTATTCTGCAACACAGTTTATTTTCTTGGAACAAGATATGGATATTCAAATGTCACGTGTTACATCTTCTTGAATTCGTTGGATCAGTAATGTTGATGTGATAGAATAATTTAAATTTTATTATTCTTCTATATTCTATATATATTTATTGTACGTTCACAAAATTAAATCCAAATAAAATGTTAATTATTTCATCTTTTTATATTTTAATTAATTCTAGCAGGTTTAAAATCATAAAAATAATAATTATGAAATAAATATTAGGAGTTTTAAAAATGATCAGAAATCACGTTTTTAAATTTTAAAGGAAAGATAAAAAATATTTTATCATGAACCAACAACAACAAAAATTAATAGGAATCAAAAATAAAATTCAATTATTTATCATCAACGGAAAATATATTTAAATATTTTTAAATTTTCATAATTTTGATCTACTATTTGTGTGGTTAATATTAAGTATATTGTTAGAGCTGTCAAACCTGTTTTTATTAAGTATATTTTATAAGAAAAATGATTATTTTACTATAATTAAATTTATTATAACAAATAAATATTTTTAAGTATATAAATTATATTTTTTTATTTTTTATAATAAAAAATTTAAATCTTGTCTTTACTCTATTGAATAAAAAAAATGTTGCTTCAAGAACACGCATCTAGATACATAAATTAATATTTTTTTTAATTTATTATTGTTGTATATTTCAAATACAAAATAGATCTTAATTGTTGTCAAAATTACATTGGAGACCTCCTTCCCAATATGTATCCCATTTGATGTCATAAATGGGTCCACTTTCCCACATGCATACCATGATTTATGGGAAATGATTATAAAATATCACTTTCTTGAATTATCATGTTTACTAAGTTGATAGACCATTACAAGGTACTTGTCACATGCTCCTTGCTTGCCTAGCTACCTACTCTCTTAATCACATTTAATATTCTTATAGTATTAAATGAACTAAGAATGTTTACGTTAGGTTGAAGATTATCAACCTATGATTCCTTACTACTCTCAGAACACAGAACCAAGATCTCACGAGAACCTAGAATGCAAAGGAAGAAGGGAAACTCACTCGTGGAACTCACACAAGGAAGAACAGTCCCAAGGGACTGAATGTTATTAATTTGTTATGAATTAATTTGATTACGATAGGATACTACTATTTATACAAGTGAAAGCAATGAGACCCACTTAAACTCTAACAACCCTTTCTATTTTTAACCCCTTACAGTTATTTTTATAAATTGATTATTACAATTTCCCCTCCATCTGAAAGCCTTGCCCCCAAGGCCCTCTCATCCACTGGCCTCATTAATAAAGAGGTCCAATCCACTTGAGGAAACTATTGCTTCAGCTTGTGCACCTCATGCCATGTAGCTTCTCCTGGTGTGGTATGTTGCCAATGTGTTAACACTTCTGTGATCGGCCTGTTGCCTCTTTTCTTTATTATTTTAGCTAAAATGTCAATTGGCATCAGCTCAAATTGATCATTGCTGTCAAAACTTGGCAGTGCTGTAGAAACTGGACAATCTCCATGATGTCTTTTCAGCAAGGAAATGTGGAATACATTATGTATGCGAGCTTGAGCTGGTAATTCTAGCTTGTGTGCCACCTTCCCCCACTCTCTCTACAGTTCTGTAAGGACCATAAAATCGTGCAGCTAATTTATGAAACGCTGAGTTAGGTATTGATTGTTGTTTAAATGGTTGTAACTTCAAATATACCCAATCTCCCACTACAAATTCTTTGTTTGTCCTATTCTTGTTAGCATACAACTGCATCCTCCCCTGTGCTTTCCTGAGATTCTTGTGCAAAATTGTTGCAATTTCCTCTCGAGTCCTGATGGTGTAGTCTACTGCTTCAATCGTTGTATCACCTGCCATTAAGGGATTGTTGTTGATTGGTTTGTAACCATATAAAGCTTCAAACGGGGTCATTTTTGTTGCTGAATGAAACTTAGTGTTGTACCAAGATTCGGCATAACTTAAGAATTCACTCCACTTAGAGGGCATCTCTCCTGTTGCACACCTGAGATATCCTTCTAATACTTTATTTAAAGCCTCTGACTGCCCATCAGTTTGTGGATGGAATGCAGTGGACTTTAGAAATTTGACTCCATGCAACTTGAAGAGTTTTGACCAGAATTTACTCATAAAAATTGAGTCCCTATCTGACACTATCTCACTGGGCCATCCATGCAACTTCACTATTGTATCAATGAACACCTGAGCAATCTTAGTAGCATTGATTGGATGCCGTAATGCTACAAAATGGGCATATTTGGTGTACCTATCAACTACCACCAGAATGATTGTCTTCCCATTAGATTTTGGCAAGCCCACAATAAAATCCATGGCTAAGCACTGCCAAGCTTGAGTAGGGACAAGAAGTGGTTGTAACAAACTAGCTGACTTAGTCAAAACAGGTTTATTCCTTTGGCAAACTGTACACTTGTGCACCCAATCCTTAACCTCTTTCTGCATCCTTTTCCAATAGAAAATTTGCTTCAACCTCTTATATGTATGTGATGCTTCTGAGTGACCACCAAGGACAGATTCATGGAAATAAGCAAGCAACTTGTTTCTCACCTCCTGTTGTTGCCCTACTACTATCCTTCCTTTCCTCTTCAACACCTCTCTTTGCCACTCATACTGCTTATAGGATTGTTGTAACAGTTGGATCTTATCAATTATTTTTTGTATTTTATTATCTTCATTGTAAGTGTCTTTCACTGTTTGCAGTAAATCTGATCCTATCTGGTAAATTGCAGCAACACTTCCTTCCGTACACTTCCTTGATAACACATCTGCAATTGTGTTCTCTCTGCCTTTCTTATATTCAATTGTGAATTGCAGCCCCATCAGTTTTTCTAAGCCCCAATTCTGCATCAAGGATGTTGGTGGCTGTTCCAAAGATGCTTTAAAGCCTTCTGATCTGTCTTGATGATAAAATGATTGTCGAGAAAATAGTGTTGCCACTTCCGCACTGCAAATAAAATAGCATAAAACTCCTTTTGATAAGTGGATAACATCTGATATTTCTTCCCCATTGCCTTGCTTATATACGCGATAGGATGACCTCTTTGTATCAAAACTGCCCCTATACCTGAACCTGAAGCATCAGTTTCAATTATAAACTATTCTGCAAAATTAGGTAGACCTAGTACTGGAGCCCTTGTTAATGCCATCTTTAATGTAGTAAATGCTTCCTTAGCTGCTTCATTCCACTGAAAATGTTGCTTCCTTCTTAAAAAGTGTTGTCAGAGGTTGTGCCAGCTGACCATAATTCATGATAAACCTTCTATAATATCCCGATAGACCCAAAAACCCTCTCAGCTGTTTGGTTGTTGTCTGTCTTGGCCACTTCTGGACTGCTTCTATCTTGTCTGCATCAAGAGCTACTCCTAACTTGGAAATTACATGGCCCAAGTATTCAACTTGACGTTTAGCAAAGATACATTTTTCTCTGTTCATAACCAATGTGTTATCTCTTAAGAGTGTCAAGGCCAAGGAAAGATGCTCCATGTGCTCACTCCAAGTTTTTGAATAAATCAAAATATCATCAAAGAAGACTAAGATGAAATTCCTTAAATAAGGCCGAAAAACATCATTCATCAAATTCTGGAAGGTAGTTGGTGCATTGGTTAATCCAAATGGAAGAACCACCCACTCACAGTGTCCACTATGAGTCCTAAATGCAATTTTAGGAATGTCAGGCTCCCACATTCGAATTTGAATATAACCACTCCTCAAATCCAACTTAGAAAAATAAGTGGCACCTTCCAACTCATCCAACAAGTCCTCAATCAATGGAATAGGAAATTTATTTTTAATTGTGACTGAATTTAACTTCCTTTAGTCGATGCAAAGTCTCTACCCTCCATCCTTCTTCTTGATGAGCACCACTGGTGATGCAAATGCACTCCCACTCTCTCTGATAAATCCTGTTTGTAGCAGCTCTTGCACCATCTTTTCAATTTCTGTCTTTTGGGCATGTGGATATCTGTACGATTTAGAAGATAAAGGGGTATTGTTTGTCAAATGAATCTGATGATCGTATTTCCTGTGAGGAGGCAACTGAGTAGGAATTCTGAATAGATCTTCAAATTGCAATAATATTTCAGTTAAGTCTTGCTGTTGTTGTTCTGTCAGCGTTGTTTCCAGATGTGAAGTCTCCTGTTGGGTCTCAAGAACTGAAATAGATAACAACATAGCTTTTGGTAAAATGCAATTCATAACTATAGTTGCTCCTTGGTGCTGTCGACCTTGTTGTTCTCCCACGAGCTTCACTGTTTTCCTAGCATGTTCAAATTTCATAGTAAGAGATTTGCAGTTCCACCTTATTTCTCCAAGTGTTTTCAGCCACTGTGTTCCAAGAATTACCCCAAAGTGAGATCCAGGTAACACTAAAAAATCCCCAACAAATTCATGGTCTTTAAATTTCCAACGCAATTGCTCACACTTCTTGTCTATAATTACTGGTTTATCACTGGCTACCACCACAGGAAATTCTTTGATACACTGAGTTGTTAATCCTAATTTCTTCATCCATCTATCACTCGCAAAATTATGTGTACTTCCAGTGTCCATTAAGAATGGTAACTCTGTATTGTTAATAATTCCTTTTGACTGTAAGGTCTGGCCACTAGCTATCCCTTTAAGGGCATGTAGTGAAATTTGAACTGCATCAGTATCTAACAGTTCTTTTCATAAGGCTATAATGTTCTCATGTTCTTCCTCCTCTTCAGATTCTTCTGATGCCTCACCCTGAGCAGTAAATATGACACTTAATTTCCCCCAAACGACACATTTTTCTCTATGATTCTTATCCCATGGCTCACCACAAAACCTGCAGAGACCTTTTGCTATCCTGGCACTCATTTCTCTTTTGCTGCTTGAAGAAGGTTTTGCTGTAGACATTTCCTTTCTAGATGGATTTGTAGAAGATTGAGCTGATGGACTTTGTGTATTGGTGATTGGTGATGGTCTTGAGTTGACTGTTGTAGGATTCCAACTTCTGTAATAGCTTCTGGCACCCTCAAATTGCTTCTGCTTTGTACCTTCCAATTTCCTTTCTAATTCTTGTAGGACCTCATCTTGCAATCTAGCTAATCGCATTGCATCTTGTAGAGACCTAGGGTTGTGAATACGGACTGATTTTTCTAATGAAGCATGTAATCCTCCCAAGAAAAAGCTGATAGCCATTTCTTCAGTAACATCTACCCTAGCTAATAATTGATCAAACTTTTCAAAATAATCAAGCAAGGTACCTTCTTGGCGTAGTATAGATAATTCTGATATGGGATCATCATAATTCCCCATGTCAAATCTTGAAGCCATATCCTGAAGAATCTACTGCCAAGATTTCATCTTATTGCTGTTATGAGTCTTGTAATGCCTTTGCCAAACAAATGATTTCCCTTCCATTGACAATAACAAAATCTTGCCCCATTGAGCTTGTGGCGCATTCTCCAATTCAAAGAACTGTTCTACTTTGGCTCTCCATTCGCGATAATTTGTGCCATCAAAAGTGGGGAACAAAATTTGTGCTCTGTCCAAAATCTTGGCAGAACCTATCTCGCTGCCCACCTCTTCTTCTTCTTCTGAATTTGATTTAGCACCCAATAACTGAACTTGTTTATAGAGTTTCTCGAGCATGGAATTCATAGAATCCATCGCCAACTGATGGTTTTTTTATTATTCTGCAATGGCCGCTTGAGTTTCTTGATGAATCTTGTAGTTGTCTTGCTGTGAATTCTCCAAGATCTTTTCTAGACCTTCAATCCAATGCTCCAAATCCTTATTGGTTGTATTGCCTACCATCGTTACCCGTCAACTGATACCAATTGTTAGGTTGAAGATTATCAACCTATGATTCCTTACTACTCTCAGAACACAGAACTAAGATCTCACAAGAACTTAGAATGCAAAGGAAGAAGGGAAACTCACTCGTGGAACTCACACAAGGAAGAACAGTCCCAAGGGACTGAATGCTATTAATTTGATTACAATAGGATATTGCTATTTATACAAGTGAAAGCAATGAGACCCACTTAAACTCTAACAACCCTTTCTATTTTTAACTCCTTACAGTTATTTTTATAAACTGAGTATTACAATTTCCCCTCCATCTGAAGGCCTTGCCCCCAAGGCCCTTTCATCCACTGGCCTCGTTAATAAAGAGGTTCAATCCACTTGAGGAAACTGTTGCTTCAGCTTGTGCACCTCATGCCATGTAGCTTCTTCTGGTGTGGTATGTTGCCAATGTATTAGCACTTATGTGATTGGCCTATTGCCTCTTTTCTTTATTCTTTTAGCTAAAATGTCAATTGGCATCAGCTCCAATTGATCATTGCTATCAAAACTTGGCAGTGCTGTAGAAACTGGACAATCTCCATGATGTCTTTTTAGCAAGGAAATGTGGAATACATTATGTATGCGAGCTTGAGCTGGTAATTCTAGCTTGAGCTGGTAATTCTGGTAATATGAATTTCCTTTCCATTGTTAACATACAGATGGAAATGCTTTTCTGCTCTACTGTGGTGGGATTGCCTTTCTTGATTCCTCCCATGCTTTTCACAGGACAGTTATTCAAAGCATGGACATCATGGTCACGGGTACATTTGAAAATATTGTTCCTGTTTTTTCATACGTAGACATATTTGTTTTCGAAATAGTCACCTTATCTTGTTCTTGCAGCATCTATATGTGTATGGAGTATTAGTTATTGAAGCAATGGCCGCATTTATTGGCCAACTCTCTGTGCTGTCACTCATTGCCATTTTTGGAGCTGCCAACACAGCCATGGTAAATTAGTCTCACAACTTTTCCTAGTTCCATTATGTTTATTTGGACTTTGGACCATTATATGGCTCTCAGCATTAATAACTCTGTCATGACATCATCATTACAAACTTCGTGTAGGAGTTGGGACATGAAAACTCTGAGAAGAGAAGCACCATATGTCTTAATTAAATGTCATAAAATGATAAATACTTAAAACATCTTGTAACTAAATATTTTGATTTGGAATTGAAAATTGATTTGATTTGTAACAATTGATAATTTAAAGGTATATATCATCCTATTCTGTTCAAAATTTTTACCCATTGTAGGTCTCAGCATGGATTAAGATATTCTAATGTTAAACCCTTTATGTGGTCCAAACTGAGTTTCTTTCCTCATTGAATAATTGTCACAGATAACAACGGCAAGAAAGGCAGTGACATTGCTACTATCATACCTCATATTTACAAAACCATTGACAGAACAACATGCAACTGGACTCCTACTCATAGCTATGGGGATTACAATGAAGATATTTCTTGATGACAGATCCAACAAGAAGGCCTTGAACTCTTCTCCAATTGCTAATATTCCAAAACCTTCTGAGGACAAAGAACTGATGGCGCAATCAGATTATGCAGGTGAACATGAAGAAAGCAGACCATTGGTTTAGCATTGACAGACATCAGATACATTTTAATTTCTATAGTGCATGAAAAATATCATTCAAATGTCAAATTAGTATGTTTTATTTTTTTTTTTCAATTGAAAACTCTTTACAATTAGGCACTACATTTTGTTTTATATAATCAAACATCTTACAATAAGTTCATTTAGAATGTAAACCTATTATAGGTTGTTCTGAAGGAAAATATACATTTAGAGTGTGTTTGGATGGAGAAATTTTAAATTCTAAGAATTTCAAATATTTCAATTGAAATTCTTTTATTTTCAGAATTTTGTGTTTGGATAAAAAAAAATTAAAATTATGAGGATGAAAAAAATGAATGAAAAAAAAGAGAAGATATGGTTGGTGTGCTAGTTATATGTGTTCCTCTATGCTCACACCCAATCGATGTTTTAGGAGGTGAGACAGTGTTTTTGAATAAGAATATAAGAAGAGAATTTCAATTTTTCATCTTTTAGAAGAAAATTAAAATTCCAGATTTTTAGTTGTTTAAAATTCTGTTTTAAAATTCCAAAATTTTAAATTTTTCATAAAAAGCATCCCAACAATAAATTCTAATTTATAAAAATTCAAATTCTCTAATAAATTACTTTCTTCACTTAAAATTTTTTCTATCCAAACACACTCTGAATGATGTTGCATGACTTAGTCATAACTCTTGATATTTAATCTTCTTATTTTTCCAGCAATTTCATAGAAAAATATTAATATTTTTTTAAAAAAGCGTTGAATAATTTACTACTCCTAAGACGTTATTATTTTTTTTGTTGATCAAAATATAATAGTTATTTGTTTTTTTAAAAAAAATATTTTATGAAGAAATAAAATTGGCAACGGAAAAAAATAAGTAATCTATAAATAAACTTTTAAGAGAAAATAAATGATTTATAAATTAAATTTTTGAAAGAAATGGATAAATTAAAATCCTTAAGGTTGGTGGATAAAAAAACATTTGTGGAATGCGACAATGGAGCAAGTGTGTGTCTGATTGTTAATTTCATGGGAGAATGAACTTCATAATAATATTGAAGTTTTTTTTTCTTTGTTAAACTTGATTTGAGCTCGGGGACCTTTTTTGATAATATGAATGGCTGACTTGGTTTTTTATTCTAGCTATATATGTTTGGAACTTCACATTTATTCAAGGATTTGTAATAATTAATTAATATAAATGTGTTTCTATTGAATTAAAAAATAATAATAAATTTCAACGGAATTTAGCGAAAAAAATAATAGCAAATAGATTACAATTACAATAACTATAATTATAATAAACAATTGAGAATCGATTTAAATGTTTTGAATAAATAAAAAATTATATTACAGTTTAAATTATTTATTATTAATTTAAAATATAATTGATACACTTAAAAATATTTATTTATTATGATAAATTTAATTATATAAAAATAATCATTTTTCTTATAAAATATACCTTATATATATGTTATTTAAAATTAGTTTCTGATATTCTATTTCATTTAAATTTTTTTAATGATATTAAAAGTAAAAGAAGATATATAAGGAGATTATTTATATAATATATTTTTATAACATTATTTTTCTTTTTATCTCTATTTTATGATTCAGTTTTTTTATGAGTCACAATTCATTCTCTTCCTTTTCAATTTGATATATGATAATTGTATAATTTTTTTTAACAGTTTTATGGTAAAAAAATATTTTTTTTCTTAAACTTTTAACATGAAATTCAGTCTTTGCTTATAGAAATTTTTCATTTTTTTAATAAATAAAAGATATGTAACGATATCACAATAGATATAATTATGATATAATATTTTCATATGAATTTTTAAAAATCATAAATTTGAATTACATTAGTAGTTGTTATCATTATCATTATCTTAATATAATGATATATACATTAATCCCCTAATTAAGATGTTCATAACAACCTGTATTTATCATTTTACAAGATTAAAGTGATTATCGTTTTATATTTCCAAGGACTTATATACACTGATTAAAAAGACTTTTCAGCTTGTATACACCTTATAGATACAAAATATTCTTCCACATATAAAGAATGGACTACATTATTTGTACAGAGCTATATATATCCACCACGTATAGATTGAACATACAGTCATACATTAACCACATTATTATTTTGAATATGTATACTTTTATCTGTCTCTGATTATTGGAAACCAAATTCCACACATGCAAACTCTCTTTCATTGAACCTTGGTTTTGGGACAGTGCAGTGACCATAGCAGAAGAAGCTGTGATGTCAAAGGCAGCAGAGCAAGCTCGTAGTTTATTTGGAATTTGTCTCTCACACAGACCCAAATGGCAACAATTCCTCATTTGTTCTTCTGGTTTCTTCTTTGGATATCTAGTTAATGGCATATGTGAGGTACTATATAGGGTATATACATATGTACATGTACTGATTAATTGGTTAATTTTCTTCAATATTATTTGGTGGTTTGAATCTGTAAAACCACTGTAATAGGCCATGGTCTTTTATGTTTTCTGGAGAAGAGAGAAAATAATGAGTTTATTGTTTCTTTCTGTTTGTGGAAACGAGGACAAGGTGAGTGGCTTGGAGATCAATCATGCTTTTGGGATTTTCATTGGAAATTTGGGCTCCAATTGTACTATTTCTGCATGCAACTCTAGTCAATCATCCAGATAAATAAATTGTTTGTGTGCTGCATCCGAATCATTGCAGTTTCTGGTATGTGAAGTTATACCGCAAAATAATCCCTTTTTCTAATGCTTATAATATGTGTATAACAGGCTTCAGTTTATGTGAATTTCAAAACCTGGGTACTTTTTCATTTGTTAACTATAATAGATCGATTAGAGCTTTTTGATTGGGGATATTTTCAATATAATGAAATAGTTGACTTGGTTTGTTATTTCAGCTATGGTTGGTACTTGGCATTTGTTCAAGGATTTGTTTACTTGTTTCTGATTTGTCTCCAAGGGTTCGCAAGGAAGCAAACGGAGATGAACCAATGGAAAACTTATGTGAAGCTTTCTGCTGTACCTATGGTTCCCATGCACGGGGGATCATTGGCTTTCCTTGACTACACAAATCTCAAATCCATGAAAGTAAGTTAAAGAAAACTTTGAATAATTTACTACTCCTACGATGTTATTATTTTTTTTGTTGATCATCAAAATATAATAGTTTTTTAAAAAAAATTATTTTATAAAGAAATAAAATTTTCCACTGAAAAAAAAAAAAGTAAACTATAACTAAACTTTTAAGAGAAAAACAAATGATTTATAAATTAAATTTTTGAAAGAAACAGATAAATTAAAATTATTAAAAAGGTTGGTGGATAAATTATAAAAACAAGTTTTTTCATTAGAAGGAGATAAAATAAATAACTTATAAAATTATTTTTTAATTAATATTTCAAAATTAGATAGTGTTTATTTTCTATAAAGTTTAGTATTAAAATTTTATTTATTTAAAATAAAAAATTAAAATTTTGGGTATAAAGACAATTGAATTGTCCAATCCAAGTAAAAACTTATACAAGATAAGATTTTAACAAATGAAAAGAATTGAAATAAAAATAATTCAAATTGTACTTATTCCAAATTCGTTAAAATTTTGACTCTTCGAGTTTGCGTACAAAGTGAAATTTTAAAATTTCCCGCCAAAAACACCTTATAAAAACATACATGCATGGCTTGTTTTTCATCACAAAAGTTTCCGGTTTCCCTCTGACAGTCTCTCGTACTGCCTCTTGCATAGCAAGAAGTCTTTACCAGTCTTATAAATATAGGATTTGTGTTTGTTTTTCTCTCCTGAAATTGATTCGAATAATCATGGCACTAATAACTCAAGAAATTGGAGGGTATGGGATAACATCATCAACTTGTCCTTATTGGCAAATTAGGAGATGCAACAGAGATCCTTTCATGTTCTTGCATAGAACGGCACCGCCACCAACAAGTACGTGTAAATACTGGATGAATGGTAACTGCAAATTCGGTGATCAGTGTCGGAGTTTACATTCATGGTCAGATGTGGAGGCAACTTTTGTTGGCATGCAGCATGTTTTTTTGGTATGTTTTTCCTTTTTTTGTTTTGCAATCACCAAATACTCAAGAGCAAAACAAATCTAGAGGTTTTAGGCCATCAACATTACTTTTTTCTTTAAAGTCAAAAACAAAACAAAAAATTCCTCTTAATTTTTTATTTAGGTCTTTTGTTGGATTGGTCTTGGATGCAATGAGTTTGTTGCCGAGTTTATTCATTTTGCTAACATGCAAATACTTCCACAGGACGATAACCCAAGACCTACAAGATTGGTTTGGTGGACCCCACCTCCCAGAGGATTCTTTAAACTCAACTGTGATGGGGCCTTCACTGTTTATGGAAATAAAGGAGCTGCAGGAGGAGTTCTGAGGGATTGGAAGGGTGAATTTATTCTTGGCTTTTCCGATGCCTTGATCGAGTGTTCTTCCGCGTTAGAGGCTGAATTATGGGCCATCAAGATTGGAATGCAAACAGTAGTGGCAAGGGGATACAGAAATTTAATTGTGGAGAGTGATTCTCTAAAAGCTATTCAGATCATTAATGCTCACAAGGGTGATTTTCTTCGATCTTCTATCCAACACATGACTCGGATGGTTGACCGAATTTGTTGGAATCATGTATATAGAGAAACTAATTCGGTAGCAGATGGTTTTGCTAAACATGGGTTATCCTTGTCTCAAGACCAGAGCATCAGAGTTTTTGACTCTGCTCCTGATTTCATTGAGTCTCGTTTGTATGGAGATAGAATTGGAAAAATATACTGCAGATGATCGATTTTCCTCTTAATTTGATTGGGGTCTGTATTTTTTGTTGACCCTTTGGAACCATTTTTCTTTGATCAAGTATCTCTCTTTGTTATGTTAATATTGTTAAAAAAAACATTGTGGAATACAACAATTGAGCAAGTGTGTGTCTGATTTTACCATGGGTTAGCATTGTTTCTTGTTTCATGTTCGGAAATATGTGTATAACACCTCCGGTCTAGATAAACTTCCTAATTTTGAAGTTTTTTTTTTCTTTGTTAAACTTGATTTGAGGTCTGATCATTGGGGACCTTTTTTGATAATATTAATGACTGACTTGCTTTCTTATTCTGACTATAGATATGTTTGGAATTTCACATTTATTCAAGGATTTGTAATAATTAATTAATATAAATGTGTTTCTTCTGAATTAAAAAATAAAAATAAATTTTAATGGAATTTAGGGTAAAAAATAATAGCCAATAGATTACCATTACAATAACTATAATTATAATAAATAATTGAGAATCGATTTAAATGTTTTGAATAAATAAAAAATTATATTATAGTTTAAATTTTTTATTATAAATTTAAAATATAATTTATATACTTAAAAATATTTATTTGTTATAAAAAATTAATTATAGTAAAATAATCATTTTTCTTATAAAATATACTTAATACTAATTGAAATATTATACGTATAAATATCATGGAAGTCGCTAACCACAAAAGGAAACGATATTTTGATTATGTGTAGAAAGATAAAAAGATATGAAATTATTTTAAATTTTGTCTTTGCACTGTTAAACAAAAATTTTGTTACTTCAAGAATGCACATCTAGATACACAAATTAATATTTTTTTAATTTATTATTGTTGTGTATTTCAAATGTAAAATAGATCCTAATTGTTATCAAGATTACACTCGAGATGGGAAATGATTATAAAATATCACTTGCATGCATTGTCATGTTTACTAAGTTGATAGACCATTACAAGGTACTTGTCACATGCTCCTTGCTTGCCTAGCTACCTACTCTCTTAGTCACATTTTCCTTCCTCTTAGTAAGTTTTTTTATTCTTTTAGATAATAA
This sequence comes from Glycine soja, assembly GCF_004193775.1. NCBI lineage: Eukaryota > Viridiplantae > Streptophyta > Magnoliopsida > Fabales > Fabaceae > Glycine > Glycine soja. The sequence goes on from NC_041004.1 coordinate 1,783,121, forward strand.
AATGTGGAGATTAGCAATGGAAGTGTGTAATATATCTATTATGAGTGGTTTTGAGATGAATTCCGTCTAGAGAACAGATGATTTTCCACTCACAATTGTTGGAAAGGTTAGTTTCTATATGATTTTTGTTTTATTTTGTTTTATTCACATAATTCAAGATGCTTGTCATTTTTTCTTAAGTGTCTCGTGTCCGCCAATTTCTTGAGTCACTATTGCTATCTTTACCTTCATGATTTCGAATGGATGACAAGAGAGAGAATCAAACCCGCTCAATTCAACCCAATATTTATAGTAAAATAAAAGTAATTTCTACTTTATAGAATCTCATGTCTCAATTAAGAGGAGTCATGAAAAGAACGAGTTCAAAATCTCGATCAATTCTTTTTTCAAATCCTGTCGACAGCTGCGCAAGCTCTTTGCGCGTGCCATAAATGGCCTACAAATAGGGAGAATCCTAGAACAAGATGAGAAGTAAAAAGTCCTGTGCAGAGAAGTAAACTCATTCGAGTGATGAAAACAGAGGAGGACTTTTGAAGGATCATCACACATAAAATTTTGAACCTTTTAGCGGAATAATCAGAAATCTTGGGCGAGAAATTTTATCTTCTATATAATTTCTGTTTTATTTTGTTCTCCTATTCTGCAACACAGTTTATTTTCTTGGAACAAGATATGGATATTCAAATGTCACGTGTTACATCTTCTTGAATTCGTTGGATCAGTAATGTTGATGTGATAGAATAATTTAAATTTTATTATTCTTCTATATTCTATATATATTTATTGTACGTTCACAAAATTAAATCCAAATAAAATGTTAATTATTTCATCTTTTTATATTTTAATTAATTCTAGCAGGTTTAAAATCATAAAAATAATAATTATGAAATAAATATTAGGAGTTTTAAAAATGATCAGAAATCACGTTTTTAAATTTTAAAGGAAAGATAAAAAATATTTTATCATGAACCAACAACAACAAAAATTAATAGGAATCAAAAATAAAATTCAATTATTTATCATCAACGGAAAATATATTTAAATATTTTTAAATTTTCATAATTTTGATCTACTATTTGTGTGGTTAATATTAAGTATATTGTTAGAGCTGTCAAACCTGTTTTTATTAAGTATATTTTATAAGAAAAATGATTATTTTACTATAATTAAATTTATTATAACAAATAAATATTTTTAAGTATATAAATTATATTTTTTATTTTTTATAATAAAAAATTTAAATCTTGTCTTTACTCTATTGAATAAAAAAAATGTTGCTTCAAGAACACGCATCTAGATACATAAATTAATATTTTTTTTAATTTATTATTGTTGTATATTTCAAATACAAAATAGATCTTAATTGTTGTCAAAATTACATTGGAGACCTCCTTCCCAATATGTATCCCATTTGATGTCATAAATGGGTCCACTTCCCACATGCATACCATGATTATGGGAAATGATTATAAAATATCACTTTCTTGAATTATCATGTTTACTAAGTTGATAGACCATTACAAGGTACTTGTCACATGCTCCTTGCTTGCCTAGCTACCTACTCTCTTAATCACATTTAATATTCTTATAGTATTAAATGAACTAAGAATGTTTACGTTAGGTTGAAGATTATCAACCTATGATTCCTTACTACTCTCAGAACACAGAACCAAGATCTCACGAGAACCTAGAATGCAAAGGAAGAAGGGAAACTCACTCGTGGAACTCACACAAGGAAGAACAGTCCCAAGGGACTGAATGTTATTAATTTGTTATGAATTAATTTGATTACGATAGGATACTACTATTTATACAAGTGAAAGCAATGAGACCCACTTAAACTCTAACAACCCTTTCTATTTTTAACCCCTTACAGTTATTTTTATAAATTGATTATTACAATTTCCCCTCCATCTGAAAGCCTTGCCCCCAAGGCCCTCTCATCCACTGGCCTCATTAATAAAGAGGTCCAATCCACTTGAGGAAACTATTGCTTCAGCTGTGCACCTCATGCCATGTAGCTTCTCCTGGTGTGGTATGTTGCCAATGTGTTAACACTTCTGTGATCGGCCTGTTGCCTCTTTCTTTATTATTTTAGCTAAAATGTCAATTGGCATCAGCTCAAATTGATCATTGCTGTCAAAACTTGGCAGTGCTGTAGAAACTGGACAATCTCCATGATGTCTTTTCAGCAAGGAAATGTGGAATACATTATGTATGCGAGCTTGAGCTGGTAATTCTAGCTTGTGTGCCACCTTCCCCCACTCTCTCTACAGTTCTGTAAGGACCATAAAATCGTGCAGCTAATTTATGAAACGCTGAGTTAGGTATTGATTGTTGTTTAAATGGTTGTAACTTCAAATATACCCAATCTCCCACTACAAATTCTTTGTTTGTCCTATTCTTGTTAGCATACAACTGCATCCTCCCCTGTGCTTTCCTGAGATTCTTGTGCAAAATTGTTGCAATTTCCTCTCGAGTCCTGATGGTGTAGTCTACTGCTTCAATCGTTGTATCACCTGCCATTAAGGGATTGTTGTTGATTGGTTTGTAACCATATAAAGCTTCAAACGGGGTCATTTTTGTTGCTGAATGAAAACTTAGTGTTGTACCAAGATTCGGCATAACTTAAGAATTCACTCCACTTAGAGGGCATCTCTCCTGTTGCACACCTGAGATATCCTTCTAATACTTTATTTAAAGCCTCTGACTGCCATCAGTTGTGGATGGAATGCAGTGGACTTTAGAAATTTGACTCCATGCAACTTGAAGAGTTTTGACCAGAATTTACTCATAAAAATTGAGTCCCTATCTGACACTATCTCACTGGGCCATCCATGCAACTTCACTATTGTATCAATGAACACCTGAGCAATCTTAGTAGCATTGATTGGATGCCGTAATGCTACAAAATGGGCATATTTGGTGTACCTATCAACTACCACCAGAATGATTGTCTTCCCATTAGATTTTGGCAAGCCCACAATAAAATCCATGGCTAAGCACTGCCAAGCTTGAGTAGGGACAAGAAGTGGTTGTAACAAACTAGCTGACTTAGTCAAAACAGGTTTATTCCTTTGGCAAACTGTACACTTGTGCACCCAATCCTTAACCTCTTTCTGCATCCTTTTCCAATAGAAAATTGCTTCAACCTCTTATATGTATGTGATGCTTCTGAGTGACCACCAAGGACAGATTCATGGAAATAAGCAAGCAACTTGTTTCTCACCTCCTGTTGTTGCCCTACTACTATCCTTCCTTTCCTCTTCAACACCTCTCTTTGCCACTCATACTGCTTATAGGATTGTTGTAACAGTTGGATCTTATCAATTATTTTTTGTATTTTATTATCTTCATTGTAAGTGTCTTTCACTGTTTGCAGTAAATCTGATCCTATCTGGTAAATTGCAGCAACACTTCCTTCCGTACACTTCCTTGATAACACATCTGCAATTGTGTTCTCTCTGCCTTTCTTATATTCAATTGTGAATTGCAGCCCCATCAGTTTTTCTAAGCCCCAATTCTGCATCAAGGATGTTGGTGGCTGTTCCAAAGATGCTTTAAAGCCTTCTGATCTGTCTTGATGATAAAATGATTGTCGAGAAAATAGTGTTGCCACTTCCGCACTGCAAATAAAATAGCATAAAACTCCTTTTGATAAGTGGATAACATCTGATATTTCTTCCCCATTGCCTTGCTTATATACGCGATAGGATGACCTCTTTGTATCAAAACTGCCCCTATACCTGAACCTGAAGCATCAGTTTCAATTATAAACTATTCTGCAAAATTAGGTAGACCTAGTACTGGAGCCCTTGTTAATGCCATCTTTAATGTAGTAAATGCTTCCTTAGCTGCTTCATTCCACTGAAAATGTTGCTTCCTTCTTAAAAAGTGTTGTCAGAGGTTGTGCCAGCTGACCATAATTCATGATAAACCTTCTATAATATCCCGATAGACCCAAAAACCCTCTCAGCTGTTTGGTTGTTGTCTGTCTTGGCCACTTCTGGACTGCTTCTATCTTGTCTGCATCAAGAGCTACTCCTAACTTGGAAATTACATGGCCCAAGTATTCAACTTGACGTTTAGCAAAGATACATTTTTCTCTGTTCATAACCAATGTGTTATCTCTTAAGAGTGTCAAGGCCAAGGAAAGATGCTCCATGTGCTCACTCCAAGTTTTGAATAAATCAAAATATCATCAAAGAAGACTAAGATGAAATTCCTTAAATAAGGCCGAAAAACATCATTCATCAAATTCTGGAAGGTAGTTGGTGCATTGGTTAATCCAAATGGAAGAACCACCCACTCACAGTGTCCACTATGAGTCCTAAATGCAATTTTAGGAATGTCAGGCTCCCACATTCGAATTTGAATATAACCACTCCTCAAATCCAACTTAGAAAATAAGTGGCACCTTCCAACTCATCCAACAAGTCCTCAATCAATGGAATAGGAAATTTATTTTTAATTGTGACTGAATTTAACTTCCTTTAGTCGATGCAAAGTCTCTACCCTCCATCCTTCTTCTTGATGAGCACCACTGGTGATGCAAATGCACTCCCACTCTCTCTGATAAATCCTGTTTGTAGCAGCTCTTGCACCATCTGTTCAATTTCTGTCTTTTGGCATGTGGATATCTGTACGATTTAGAAGATAAAGGGGTATAAGAGAAAAACAAATGATTTATAATTAAATTTTTGAAAGAAACAGATAAATTAAAATTATTAAAAAGGTTGGTGGATAAATTATAAAAACAAGTTTTTTCATTAGAAGGAGATAAAATAAATAACTTATAAAATTATTTTTTAATTAATATTTCAAAATTAGATAGTGTTTATTTTCTATAAAGTTTAGTATTAAAATTTTATTTATTTAAAATAAAAAATTAAAATTTTGGGTATAAAGACAATTGAATTGTCCAATCCAAGTAAAAACTTATACAAGATAAGATTTTAACAAATGAAAAGAATTGAAATAAAAATAATTCAAATTGTACTTATTCCAAATTCGTTAAAATTTTGACTCTTCGAGTTTGCGTACAAAGTGAAATTTTAAAATTTCCCGCCAAAAACACCTTATAAAAACATACATGCATGGCTTGTTTTTCATCACAAAAGTTTCCGGTTTCCCTCTGACAGTCTCTCGTACTGCCTCTTGCATAGCAAGAAGTCTTTACCAGTCTTATAAATATAGGATTTGTGTTTGTTTTTCTCTCCTGAAATTGATTCGAATAATCATGGCACTAATAACTCAAGAAATTGGAGGGTATGGGATAACATCATCAACTTGTCCTTATTGGCAAATTAGGAGATGCAACAGAGATCCTTTCATGTTCTTGCATAGAACGGCACCGCCACCAACAAGTACGTGTAAATACTGGATGAATGGTAACTGCAAATTCGGTGATCAGTGTCGGAGTTTACATTCATGGTCAGATGTGGAGGCAACTTTTGTTGGCATGCAGCATGTTTTTTTGGTATGTTTTTCCTTTTTTTGTTTTGCAATCACCAAATACTCAAGAGCAAAACAAATCTAGAGGTTTTAGGCCATCAACATTACTTTTTTCTTTAAAGTCAAAAACAAAACAAAAAATTCCTCTTAATTTTTTATTTAGGTCTTTTGTTGGATTGGTCTTGGATGCAATGAGTTTGTTGCCGAGTTTATTCATTTTGCTAACATGCAAATACTTCCACAGGACGATAACCCAAGACCTACAAGATTGGTTTGGTGGACCCCACCTCCCAGAGGATTCTTTAAATTCAACTGTGATGGGCCTTCACTGTTTATGGAAATAAAGGAGCTGCAGGAGGAGTTCTGAGGGATTGGAAGGGTGAATTTATTCTTGGCTTTTCCGATGCCTTGATCGAGTGTTCTTCCGCGTTAGAGGCTGAATTATGGGCCATCAAGATTGGAATGCAAACAGTAGTGGCAAGGGGATACAGAAATTTAATTGTGGAGAGTGATTCTCTAAAAGCTATTCAGATCATTAATGCTCACAAGGGTGATTTTCTTCGATCTTCTATCCAACACATGACTCGGATGGTTGACCGAATTTGTTGGAATCATGTATATAGAGAAACTAATTCGGTAGCAGATGGTTTTGCTAAACATGGGTTATCCTTGTCTCAAGACCAGAGCATCAGAGTTTTTGACTCTGCTCCTGATTTCATTGAGTCTCGTTTGTATGGAGATAGAATTGGAAAAATATACTGCAGATGATCGATTTTCCTCTTAATTTGATTGGGGTCTGTATTTTTGTTGACCCTTTGGAACCATTTTTCTTTGATCAAGTATCTCTCTTTGTTATGTTAATATTGTTAAAAAAAACATTGTGGAATACAACAATTGAGCAAGTGTGTGTCTGATTTTACCATGGGTTAGCATTGTTTCTTGTTTCATGTTCGGAAATATGTGTATAACACCTCCGGTCTAGATAAACTTCCTAATTTTGAAGTTTTTTTTTTCTTTGTTAAACTTGATTTGAGGTCTGATCATTGGGGACCTTTTTTGATAATATTAATGACTGACTTGCTTTCTTATTCTGACTATAGATATGTTTGGAATTTCACATTTATTCAAGGATTTGTAATAATTAATTAATATAAATGTGTTTCTTCTGAATTAAAAAATAAAAATAAATTTTAATGGAATTTAGGGTAAAAAATAATAGCCAATAGATTACCATTACAATAACTATAATTATAATAAATAATTGAGAATCGATTTAAATGTTTTGAATAAATAAAAAATTATATTATAGTTTAAATTTTTTATTATAAATTTAAAATATAATTTATATACTTAAAAATATTTATTTGTTATAAAAAATTAATTATAGTAAAATAATCATTTTTCTTATAAAATATACTTAATACTAATTGAAATATTATACGTATAAATATCATGGAAGTCGCTAACCACAAAAGGAAACGATATTTTGATTATGTGTAGAAAGATAAAAAGATATGAAATTATTTTAAATTTTGTCTTTGCACTGTTAAACAAAAATTTTGTTACTTCAAGAATGCACATCTAGATACACAAATTAATATTTTTTTAATTTATTATTGTTGTGTATTTCAAATGTAAAATAGATCCTAATTGTTATCAAGATTACACTCGAGATGGGAAATGATTATAAAATATCACTTGCATGCATTGTCATGTTTACTAAGTTGATAGACCATTACAAGGTACTTGTCACATGCTCCTTGCTTGCCTAGCTACCTACTCTCTTAGTCACATTTTCCTTCCTCTTAGTAAGTTTTTTTATTCTTTTAGATAATAAAATGTGGAGATTAGCAATGGAAGTGTGTAATATATCTATTATGAGTGGTTTTGAGATGAATTCCGTCTAGAGAACAGATGATTTTCCACTCACAATTGTTGGAAAGGTTAGTTTCTATATGATTTTTGTTTTATTTTGTTTTATTCACATAATTCAAGATGCTTGTCATTTTTCTTAAGTGTCTCGTGTCCGCCAATTTCTTGAGTCACTATTGCTATCTTTACCTTCATGATTTCGAATGGATGACAAGAGAGAGAATCAAACCCGCTCAATTCAACCCAATATTTATAGTAAAATAAAAGTAATTTCTACTTTATAGAATCTCATGTCTCAATTAAGAGGAGTCATGAAAAGAACGAGTTCAAAATCTCGATCAATTCTTTTTTCAAATCCTGTCGACAGCTGCGCAAGCTCTTTGCGCGTGCCATAAATGGCCTACAAATAGGGAGAATCCTAGAACAAGATGAGAAGTAAAAAGTCCTGTGCAGAGAAGTAAACTCATTCGAGTGATGAAAACAGAGGAGGACTTTTGAAGGATCATCACACATAAAATTTTGAACCTTTTAGCGGAATAATCAGAAATCTTGGGCGAGAAATTTTATCTTCTATATAATTTCTGTTTTATTTTGTTCTCCTATTCTGCAACACAGTTTATTTTCTTGGAACAAGATATGGATATTCAAATGTCACGTGTTACATCTTCTTGAATTCGTTGGATCAGTAATGTTGATGTGATAGAATAATTTAAATTTTATTATTCTTCTATATTCTATATATATTTATTGTACGTTCACAAAATTAAATCCAAATAAAATGTTAATTATTTCATCTTTTTATATTTTAATTAATTCTAGCAGGTTTAAAATCATAAAAATAATAATTATGAAATAAATATTAGGAGTTTTAAAAATGATCAGAAATCACGTTTTTAAATTTTAAAGGAAAGATAAAAAATATTTTATCATGAACCAACAACAACAAAAATTAATAGGAATCAAAAATAAAATTCAATTATTTATCATCAACGGAAAATATATTTAAATATTTTTAAATTTTCATAATTTTGATCTACTATTTGTGTGGTTAATATTAAGTATATTGTTAGAGCTGTCAAACCTGTTTTTATTAAGTATATTTTATAAGAAAAATGATTATTTTACTATAATTAAATTTATTATAACAAATAAATATTTTTAAGTATACAAATAAATACTAATTGAAATATTATACTTATAAATATCATGGAAGTTGCTAACCACAAAAGGAAACGATATTTTGATTATTTGTAGAAAGATAAAAAGATATGAAATTATTTTAAATTTTGTCTTTGCACTGTTAAACAATAATTTTGTTACTTCAAGAATGCACATCTAGATACACAAATTAATATTTTTTTAATTTATTATTGTTGTGTATTTCAAATGTAAAATAGATCCTAATTGTTATCAAGATTACACTCGAGATGGGAAATGATTATAAAATATCACTTGCATGCATTGTCATGTTTACTAAGTTGATAGACCATTACAAGGTACTTGTCACATGCTCCTTGCTTGCCTAGCTACCTACTCTCTTAGTCACATTTTCCTTCCTCTTAGTAAGTTTATTCTTTTAGTTAATAAAATGTGGAGATTAGCAATGGAAGTGTGTAATATATCTATTATGAGTGGTTTTGAGATGAATTCCGTCTAGAGAACAGATGATTTTCCACTCACAATTGTTGGAAATGTTAGTTTCTATATGATTTTTGTTTTATTCACATAATTCAAGATGCTTGTCATCATTTTTTCTTAAGTGTCTCGTGTCCGCCAATTTCTTGAGTCATTATTGCTATCTTTACCTTCATGATTTCGAATGGATGACAAGAGAGAAAATCAAACCCGCTCAATTCAACCCAATATTTATAGTAAAATAAAAGTAATTTCTACTTCATAGAATCTCATGTCTCAATTAAGAGGAGTCATGGAAAGAATGAGTTCAAGATCTCAATCACACTACTACAAATATGACATTCTAAGTCGATTAAATAAGGTATTCTACGACGGTTTTGAAGCGTCGTAAAACGCAGCTTCATAAAATAACATTATACTTACAACGACGGTGTCTGAATCGTCTTAAAAACTTATATTTTCTAAGACGGTTAGTAAATAACCGTCTTAAAATGATCCCTTTTGGAAGGCAGTCTAGGCAACAACCCGTTTTAGTATGTCTTATTTTCTAAGACGGTTTTTCAAAAACCGTCTTAATATGTTGTGATCAACATGACATTTAAGATGGTTCTTAAATAACCGTCTTAGAAAATAAGACATTCTAAGACTGTTATTTAAGAACCGTCATAGTATCTTTAATTTTATTTAAATTTCTATTTGTTCAGCATATTTATTCTTGTTTCTCAGACATCAAAGATCAATTGCATTACAATGAAAGCATAGTAATTGTTTTTTTTATAAAAAAAACAGTTATGATTCTATACCTTATATCTAGAGCTTTAATGAATCTACATACTTCAGTTGCTTTTATTAAGCCAAAATCAAAGACATCTGAGCCGGAGACATCAAGGATTTCCCAAGAAGTATCAGCTAATGCGATCAGGACATCATCATTCAGCAATTTTCTTCTTCTAGCAATAACTGCCACTGTTATATGTCAATAAGCATAACTAACTTCTTTATTTGTATTGTATTGTATTGTATGTATAAAGTACATGAGGCAAGATGAAGGATTCTTTTTTTGAGCAGAACACAAGTTTCAAGTTTCAACCACTTAAGAATACTAACCGGGTGCCTCAACAAAGGATATTTTTTCTTTAGCAAATAAAACGGGCAATCCTAGAGAAACCTTTGTTTCCCACACACCCACATTGAGAACACTATAACTTTATAATTTCAATTGTTGACAAGTACGAGCATTAGGATAAATGACTTATTAAAGGATTTAGCCACCTACCTTTATATCAGCTGGCAAGTTGATAGCAATTTCACTCAAATCTGCAATAATATCCTCCAAATGTCTTTCAAGAACTCCAACACAAAGGCTGACTAAACTCAGAGGCTTTGTCTTCTTAGGTAATAATCCTACAGAAAAATTTCTCAAATAATTTGTTAATGCCTATTCTGTGGCACATGTTTATGAAAAAAATAATTCGTGCATGGTGCCGTGCCACCAAG